>NC_060213.1:39750000-39780000 GCF_021130785.1 Homalodisca vitripennis
TAATCAACTTTAGGCCAATATCGATTTTACCAGCGATGTCCAAAATATTGGAGAAAATTGTTTACTAAGCAATTGATGAAGCACATGGATGATAAGAACATTCTTCCTAAAAACTCAATCTGGCTTCCAGGACATAATCATAGTACTTGCACTGCCCTGATGAACTTATTTTCAGATTTGATTGACTCTATAAAGACAGTGGAAAATACAACTCCATTGTTATGTTGGATTATTCGCAGGCATTGGACTCAATTAGGTCACAAAATGTTGTTGGCCAAGATGCACTATTACAGCTTTGGAGAAAACGCTATTGAGTGGGTGAAGTCTTATCTTGGAGGAAGAAGCCAGGTGACAAGGGTTGAGGGCGAGACATCTGCCTCTCTAAGTAGGGAGCGAGGTGTGCCTCAGGGAAGTTGTCTTGGTCCTGTACTGTTTAACCTGTACACCTCTGACTTCCCAAAGTGTAATTAAACACTGTACGGCTCATATGTATGCTGATGGACTGCCAGTTGCATTTGTCCTATGACCCTAGCTCAGTTCAGGTGGCTTTTGCCCATATAAACTCTGATCTTGAAAAACATCAGTAAATGGTCTGTAGACAATGGTTTAAAGCTCAATGTTGGCAAGTGCACTGTCCTTCCATACTATACCACACAACACAATACAGGCCTTGACAGACAGTGGTGTGGGGATTGCTCTTGATGGGGAGTTTTTGACCTTGAGTGACAGAGTGAAAAACGCTCGGCATCATGCTTGATAGCGATTTAACATTCTCTGAACACGTCGTACACTTATGTCATACAACGTGCACTTGGCAGATTAAGAGGTCTATACAGATTCAGATCTCTACTGCCGGAATTTGCGAAGCTTCAAGCTTATGCAGTCGATGGTTTTTTTTCCGTCATTTATTACTGCTATCCAGCCTATGGTAAACAGCATCTCGCGGGGGGACGTTAGAACGTATTCAGAGACTTCAAAACTCTGCGGTGCGTTTCATTTTCAACCTGAAACGTTTTGATCACGTGTCCCCCTTTCGAGATGCTGCCAGCCTGCTACCAGTGGAGTCCGTCTGCAGGATGTTGACTTGCACATTGGTCCACAAGGTCCTATCACACCAGGAGCCGCAGTACCTGAGCGAGGCGGTTGTTGTTCCGGGAGGGGGTCTCACAACGCAGTACCCGCCATGGCTACCTTCTTGACTTTCGAAAAGTCAGGCATGAAGTCGGGAGGAAAAGTTTTTCGTATTTCGGCCCTAAATTGTACAATGACCTCCCCCTTAGCCTTAAGCAATACAGTTGCAATTCTTTTAAATTTAAAACTTAAGGACTACATATGTGGTGATAAATAATGTATTTAAATTGTTAGTGTATAAGTTTTTAGTATTTAGTATAATCCAATGTTGTTCCTTTTAGTTTTAATCACAAGTTCTTTGTTATTTAGTATTTAAGGCCATTAAATGACCTTGAGTTGTTCTGCAAAACAGTGTATGTACTGAGAAACGCTTGTAAATAAAGGCATTTTGATTTGATTTGATTTGAATTACTAAACACTCTTTTTACTTATTATTATCATAACTTTATCCCTACAGCTCTCTCATTGTTATATAGTATCCGTATCTATACATTCTGTGGAAGGAGGAAATTTTTAGGTTTTACAGGTAAAATCTATTCTTTACAGATAAAATTCCTTTTCTAAATTTCTTATTATTGAAAGATAAAACGTTTATCAAGATTCTGTAGTTCTGCCGAGTTTTTAGGTATTACGCAGGTTTTATGTTTTATAAATATTAAAAGATGAGACGCATATGCGCAGGCAACCTAGCACTTAAGACACTTGTACAAAAGACAACTGTTGTTAATTACTTTAATATTACCGTTATTTTTCTCTCACATTACATGATACTTAATGATTGATGCACAAGCATTAGTTGTTGAAACTTACAGTGACTACATTTAAACATTAATGTGTAAAGCACATTCTGCCAGGAAACAATTGTTAATCATTTAAAAACCACGCATCGTTTTCTCTAACTTGATGCATTATGTTAATATCTACTTCGTGTACATTTATGGTCTATAAATTTCGTAATACTTAATAAATAGGTTACATAGATCAATTCATTTATATAACCAATTGTATCCCCAAATTAAGAATATAAAGATATCTAGGTAGATAAAAGCTATACAAAGATATCATTCTGTAAAAGCTACGTCTAAATGTCGACCGCAGTAAATTGGTGGGGAGTGGGTTGGTCGGTTACCAAGTAAAGTTATTGCTGCTATAAAAATTTTTTTGATTACGTAAAAAGAGTGAGATTATGTGCTTAGTAATTTTACCCAACTCTAAATAATAATTTAATTTTATTTATATTATTATTAATTTAATTTTTTTATGAAAGGAACAATCATTTTTTACTATTAATAGTTTTAAAAGAACCACAATAATTGTATTTGAAGGAAAATCTTATATCTATATAATTTTTTTTCTGTACAATATTTCGTTGTAAATATACGACTTTATCAAGTACATTATATAGAAATACACAGAATGAAATAAACAAACAAAAAGAAGAAACGCCTGATGGTAAACCTTCTAAATATAAATAACAGTTTTGAAAATTAAATAAGTTTGGATTAGTTGTTAATTTAAAATTAGTAACATAATATAATATAATACAATTTTGAATTTCGAGAAATTTTGTAGATCAGAATCGAAGGGTTCAAGTGGAAAACAATAATTTAGCGAATGTTAAGTTCAAATAGTTGTTTCGATTTTAATATAAGTTGGTGTGCCAATTCATTACTCCTTACATTTAAATAATTTTGAGAGCTATTTTTAAAAGGTGTAATTTTTTATAGCTTTGAGTTTTTAGCAATCCTCAAAGCTTTTGTTATGGTGGATAGCGTGTAAGGTTACTGTTTTTTTGTCTTTGTGATTATTACAAAAACGGTGACCGGTCATTCTTACCCGCAAAGAATTTGAGGTTTGTCAAACTTAGTCCTTGGGACAAAACCTACAGGTTAGCTGGTAAATTGAATTGCTGGAGGTATAGTCTAATTTACCAGCTATTGGATAAGTTTTCTTAGTGACATTACTTTTTTATTTGATCGGTCGGTCTTATCCATAATTTTGCAAATACTACAACGTGTTTTATTACATGGTTCACAGCTAAAAGATACATTTTTAGGTTAAGGTTTAGGGATATATGTAACGTACCCATTTTCGTATCAACATTTTAGGAAGCTTGTACCCTTCTGTAGCTCATCATAATCTGAAAATCTGCTTATATTTATTTATTTTATTTATTCTATATAATATTATTTTCAATAAAACCCTTATAAAATTTTGGGTGATAGTTAAATTATTAACCTAATACATGTAAAATTAAACATAGATTTTATTTCTTCCCCTATTTCTTTTCTTGGAAACCTATAAAATTTTATACTTTAACGCCCTTTAGTCGTGAATATAAATACAAGTTTCTATAAAAAAATACACGAGAAGGGTAACACGGATTAATTTATGAAAATACTTTGAGAAAGGCTTGCGAGTGTAACCAAAGCGGAATGATACGTTTACACGGCAGATTAGGGGTGTTACCGTAATACATTATACTTAGGGATAGTCCTCAACCAGCTACATTCTCAGAGTATTCCCTCGGGTCTGGAATCCATTTGTTTATGCTAACGCAGTATGGTAACATTTAAAATCCATTTAAGACAGAAGCATAATTATTACACTAGTCATTGAAATTACCGTAACGTTTAGTTTTCTTGTAAGAATGCTTTTATAATCCTAAAATAAATTGCCATTTTTATGTATTTCCATTCATCATAGTGAAGTAAAATTTGTTATTTCTATGTGAGGTATTGAAGTTAAAGTCATAGCCTTATAGTGGCACTGATAACAGCTTTTGCTTTCTTGTCTTTTCTTTTATCTGAACATGCCATCAAATTCAGTCTGCATCTAATTTTGGTTATTCTTAATTGTACTTTCTTTCCTTCTAATATGGGTTAGCGACATTGTTATTAATGGCTTCAATGCTATAAAACCGTCAAAGTTTGTGTGTTTTTGTGACTTATGATATTGCAAGAATATTTCTAGTTTTTTATCACTTATTAACGGTCATAGGGAAATATGTTGATTGGTCTCATAGTAAAATAGCTTCGGTAAAGATTATTTTGGAAGTATTATTAAAAAAACTTAAATAAAAAATTGAGTAATTCTCAAAAATGAGTAGGCAGGATTAAATGTACGGGTAATAACATTGTTATGTATCAGTGACATCGAATTGGAAAATATGAAAACAAGACCAAAATGAACGTAGGTCGTTAAGGAAAAGAAATAAAATAATTAAAATACACAGAAATAACAATGAAATTGCCAGATAAACGAGTATTGAGACAGTAATGTTTAATCTCACCTAGCCTAATATCTAACCTTACTTAGCCTAACCTGATTCAATTTCACGTAAATTTTCACTATTTTATTCCTGTCAGGTAAATGTTTCATATGAATCAATGTTCGAAATCAGCGATGAAGTTTTGCAGTATGTGTGGATAAATACAGTGAAATACATTTATTAGAATTGTATTCAAAAGTTTTCAAAGCATCCATGGTCGGTTATCGTGTAGTATCCATGGATGTCTGCCAAGGCCCACGTTTGCTATACATAGTTGAGAGGACATTAAGACGCAGAATAAATACTTAAATATGTTGCAAAGGAGGTCAATTCCAAAGAAAAACAATATTTTGAAATGAGGGGTTTATTTTATGCATTATTTTGTTCCATGCCATAAAGCTAGTAGAGAGTAACAAGATTTCCTATAATAAGTAACAAGTTATCAAAGTTCTTCCTTGGCCAAATAACCTCCCTGACATGAATCGATTTGCAAATTTGTGGTAAATTGTAAAGAAAAAATGACAACACGTCAAGGGCTGATTAAAATTTGAATCAGGTGTTGAGAAAATAGAAAACAACTGTAAAATATCGTATCACAACAAGAAAAGGGTTTTAAAACGTTAATAAAGCAAAAGGGTATACTAAAACAATATTATTTACTATATAATATGACGTTCACAGACATTGGAAATTATTAAAGTATTCTCTCTTGAATCTGGTTATAGTCTAATATTTGTACACACGTGTACCGAGTAAATGAAACTAGTTTTAGTTTAGATCCATCTCAAATTATGTCCATATTAAATTATGGTATAAATGATTCAGTTGGCCGATCTAAATAGAAAAATCCATATCTAAAAGTTTTTATGGGTACTTCAAAGTTGTTGGTGGTGTTGGTGAACTAGACAGGAAGGTGCTCTAAATTTTTAACGTGTTGTATTGTTAATTTTGTTTGGAAGTAGGTATGTTAATGTTGAACATTTTGTGCATGTTTAAATTGATTTAATTGTGTGTATTACATCCAAGAAATAAGTAGAAATTGTCCTTGAACCGCATAGACCTAATTTTTAGAAACTCTTGAAAACCAAATGATCACTCCCAGTCATCATTATTAACAAACATAAAACAAATAACCTAAAATTAGATTGTTATATTCAAATGTTCTAAAATCACCTTTTTAAATTGTAAAAAATTAGTCTGTATATTTATTAATAAAGTATAAAAATGTAGGAGTACTTAAGGAATTACTACGATATATACTGTAGATATATGTGCGGCAAAGCGAGGGAGAAATTAATAATGCAAATCTGTAACAGAGCTTCCAGTGTAGAAACCACAGCAGAGTGTTGTGCTATTCTTGTCAGATTAGGGTCGTTTTGGTAATGTATTACATGTGGATTGTCTGTATTAAGTTGTGGTTTCGGAGCATTTACTGGAGTCTGGGATCAGTTCAGTAAATGTCCCCAGAAATGTAACATTTCGATACATTAAGACGAAAAATTAAGTAAAAAATTTGTATATTTCCAATATCTCGTATTTAATTGCTCCGTTGAGGATCCTGAACATATGGTAGAAAGTGGCAATGTGGGACTTATTGTTCATATTCAGTATTAAAGAAACTATCACTTATTATATGCCGTTTTATGAAATAAAATTCCCCTTGGATTTTTTTTATTTGGTTTGACGAACATTTTGGTGCTACCATTTTCAATATTAGCAATATACAAAAGCTGCAAGGGTTTTATATATATTGAAAAAAAAAAGATTGATATATATTTTTACCTTTTAGATTCAAACAGAAATGTATAATTACATTTTTATTTCTCATCATCACTGGAACAGATATATTAAATATGTTAAAATAAACACATTAGTAGTCATGACTAAGGCCTCATTAACCTAAGTAATAGAATAAATCAATAAAAGAAATAATATTCATTTTTATACAATTTATTCCTTTTTTAAATGTTAAATTGCAGAAGTAAATTTATTTCTATTATGATCAATTATGCGCATAATTTTAGTGAAACTTAACCAATTGTGGAATGATATGCGCAAATTAAAGTTAAATAGGTAATCAGCGAAACCTGTTGTTTTAAAGCCGTTAAATTAAGTTTTGTTGATTTCGACGACACCTCCATCAGGAAACATTTACCAAACGGAGAGTGTTATAAAGACTCCATCCGGGAAATGTACATTCAGAAATAAAATAATCCGTTAAATTCCCGTAATATATATTAATGTTATAAAATTTTAATATTAGGGTAGTACAATTAATAATTAACGATCAGTAGAAACAATGTGCCTGTAAATCATACAAAACAAGGACTATGTAAACACTGCCAATGTGACACGTGTCATAAATTTATTACCACTGAGATGGTGCATTTCCTATATGAAAATTACCAGCAGTTAGAAAGAGACACACACTAAGAAGATGTCTTAAGATTTACTTCATAGACTTTATACCTAATCATGTCTATAGAATGGGAAAAGGTCAAAGATTCAACACACTATTCAGTATACTTGAGCAAATATCTAGGAAACCTTACATTGAAACTACCAGTTCATATGTACAAAATATGGGAGCTGGAACGAGTATTCGCTGTGGCTTTATCATAAATGATTATGAGTACTCCTACAATAGAACACTTACTTGTGGTTGTACAGAATTAGCCATAATAAACAGTACTGAAACTGAATCAGTGCCTTCTCGATGAGCTGATTCAATTGTCAGTTGTTGCCACGGCTTCGTGTTCATTACTTCTTTGTTATTTGAGGTTATTTTTTGATAACTACTACTTCTAAGAACTAACTTTGGTTCTAATAACTGTAGAGAAAGTTTTTATCGTAGAGCATTATTTTCGCTCATACGGAATTGGACGTGCAGGTAGGCCAAGCTTGTCATTACACTACATTACGTTTTCAGAAATATTTCCTCAAAAACCCGCATAGTAATGTTGTGATTGTTAGTGTTGTTGAAAAATTTTGAAGAACCGCTAGTTTTTTTGACAGAGCGAAATGGCTTTTTCAAGTCGCCCACCTACTGCCTGTAAAAATGAAAATCACGAAAGAGTGTTGCAGCAAGTGTTACAGTTATCGAAAATATTCCTAATGCGAGCTTCACTTAAACTGATTATTAGCAATACGTCAATGCGAAGAATGTTCAATACATAGGTGGTTTTCCCTACAGGATACAAACTGGAAACCTTTGAAACTGTAAAAAACAAACTAGCCAGAGTTCAGTGCTGCTTATTTTGGCTAATACTGTACTTTAAGTAGATTCTTGCAGTAATTCTACCTCTGCAAAATTTAAAGTCTTAAATCCTATTAAAGTATGATTACTAACGTGCTGTAGCGTACATCTACGTTGTTTATAAAAAAACGATCTGTTCATAAAGTCCCAAATAAAACTAACAAATTGTTATTCTAAGAGATCCGGGGCCATTGTGCGGATTTTAAACGGGACAAGAAGAGACACAAAGAAATGTCAACAACAGTCACCATCTTAGAGCTGCCATATAACAATAGCTGACAGTAACGTTTGAAGACCTTCTGTATAACTTTGGTTTGAAATGACTTTTAACTGTCATCAGCATAACCAGTTATTTCTTTGTGTTTAAAAAGGAATTTACTGTATAGAGAATTTTGCTGTTTTATGGTATACCTCTGTAAAACGTACGAATATTTCAAAACGTATAAGTTAAGGCGAAGTAAAACCAGTAAAGCGATCAAACTTAATGCCAAATCTATGAGTTTCATAGACTTATAATAGTATACATATAATAAATAATTGTAGAATATACTTCGCGCATTTTATTTATGTGGTTAAAAGTTTTATTATCACTGTATTTTTGGATGTATTTCGTTAAAAATTTAAATACTTTAAAATAGACATATTGTTTTGTCTAAAAACTTATATTCAATGGAGTTTTTCGAGATATAATACAATTTATAATATTGTATACTTCAGTAATGACTATTACTAGTAACAAGAGACCAAGTCAATAAAATTTACTGAGGAATAATTTAATTAACCAACCGTTCATTAAAAGACCATGAAATTTATAAAATACACATTTATAGTCATCAATGGTAATTAAAATACATTAAATTTTTGTAGAAATGATTAATCATATCAGCCCATAGTTCTTAGCGAAATAATATAGTTATCCTTAACGATTTTAAAACGACAATTATTATTCATTATCATATCATTATTAATGAGAAAACTACCCCCCCCCCCCCCCACCCCCCCCCCCCCCCACCCCCCCCCCCCCCCACCCCCCCCCCCCCCCACCCCCCCCCCCCCCCACCCCCCCCCCCCCCCACCAATATAAATTATAAAATTTTACGTTTTCACGAATAAACTTATTACTTAACGCCATAGTTGTAAATGTTTGTCAGATATTTATTAACAGATTTTTTCAAATGAAATTTTGTAGCATTTCATAGTTAAAGCGGACAGTCCTATTTGTACAGGATGTAAAACTGTGTTGCTGCAGCTATAGTTTTGATATTATCAGTAGACATACACTTTCTTATTTTTCCTGTAGTAATTTTTATAATATAAAGCACCCTTATCCTGTAAAATGTTAGTATTTATTTTTACACTTGTACACTATCAAAATTTTTTATCACTATATTGTAGTGTTACATTAAAGGCTTTTATATACCATATATTATTATTCTTTTTGGATTAATTAAATATATATACTAATTTTACTAATATTCTAATAATAACCAAAATAAACTGTGTACTTTTACAATAATACTTTTTATATTTATGTCAGTTGTATAGAAAAGTAATAATAAAACTACAAATACACTTTCTGAGAAATGATTCGAATATTTTACTGAAACTACCTTAATTTCTGAAATCTGTTATTCTATTTTCTGCATTAATATTAATAACCATAGTTTATTTCATACTAAAATTAAAATAACTTTAGAACTTTTTATAAATGCACTAATTTATTGTTACTATTACCGTCTAGGGTAGCTCAATACATAAATTGGAACTATGCTAGCATATATATTTTAAGCCTCGATAACCTGTAATTTTAGAAGCGTTAACATACTTGCATTTAATATTTTCGAAACTTCTTCTGAGAAACTTGGTGAAAACCAGAAAGCCGCTTAAATATCTGGATTTATTGCTATTAAGTTTATCTCGATTGACAAACTCAAGTAGTGTATTCTTATCTGTAAATGTTTGAAAGCTATTAGGACGGTTATATACTAAATTCTGTATATTGAATAGCTCCTTAGGTGTTGGACAAAAATAAATATTTAAAATCTTTTTCACAGATAGAAACCTAGGTGTCTGAACGAAATATGATCCTGGCGGCAATAAAGATAGATACTATTGCTATTAAACAAGCTACTTACTCTATGTATTTATTTATTCCGTTTTATATTTATTTTCTAAATAAAAAATTAATTTATTTTAGTTCTAAATAAAGTAATTTAAATTTTTATGGTAATATTGTAAAAGAAGATGATTCCACTTCATAACTATTTTCAGCACACCATTATTGGTATTATTGGTATTTTAAAACCGATATCTAGCAAATACTGTCAAATTCGTGTACATCGGTCCACAAAACTGTATCAAACAAAAAACTCCCAACCCGAAAATATAGAACATCCAAAAACCGTTCTTCACTAAAATTTCGCCTCCATTTTTTAAAATTTTACTACAATAACAAAAAAAACTATTAACACATTAAAAATATTCCCACTATCATTATTAAGGATGATTAAAACCCGTTATAAAATTAATTAAAATTATATAAAAAATTTTTTACTTGCTAGATAAAAGGTTTAGTTTTATTTTTAAAATCATAGGAATTGTATTTAGTTTGAACAAAATATTTTTACGGGATATAAATTTTCATAAATCTACCTTAACTGCTAAGAGTAAGACATTCAGATGACACATTCTTGAATATTTACAAAGAGACTTAAGGCAAAGAAAGGTTGTCTCAACCAAACCCCATGGATAAAGCTAAGGTCTGGCAACCCCAGCCATTTTACTGGCAATTTTGCAATTCAAATGAACTTTTGACTCCATTACTTCAGTATCCGAATATAAATTTGGTTTTTTGAATAATCTTTAAGGGGCATATTTTTTTTACTTAAGATACCCCCAAAATGATACATTTTTACAATTACCAATAAATATAAAATAATTACCTAACGACAATAAAACATGGGTTTCATATTCTATGTATTACTCAAATTTTACTAGGCAAACGAATTTTATTAAAGGGGAAAACAAAATTTTTAGTTTTTAAAAAATCAATTTAAAATTTAAAATTTTTGAGGGATAACGTTTTAAAGATCCCAATAAAATCGGGTGAAGATAAAAAAAGTCACTTTTTCCCCTTATTCTATATGTGTTTTTATTTTAAAATTAACATTTAAATTAAGGTTTAAAACAATTAGTACGCAATAAAGTGAAATTTTTACTATAATAAAGGTCTAATTTTTTTTTTAAACCCAAAAGCAATATGAATAGTAATAAATGTGCCGTTATTATTGTAACCAAAAAGAGTGCCAGTGATAATGAATGTGCTCTTCTTATTCTAAGCACATATAGAGTTATTGATCAATTATGACCTCGCTTTATAAGTATTTTTCTGCGTACAATATAACTTCACACATTTACCCCTGGTAGTGCGTTATTGTACAAAGTTATGGTATCGTCATGTGCAATACAAATTAAATTTGAAAGCCAATTATTCGTCTTCAGTTTGATTTATAATGCTGATGGCAACATATAAAATTAATTACATTTTTATCCCGACTTTATAAAAATTATGAAGTATCATATTACAACTAAAGTCACTTAAAGAGCAAGCACAACCAAAGAATTAATTTAATTTATTGCACTTATAACTGATCATCTACTAAAATAATTTAGATTTAAATTACTCACTTTACAATATTATATAATGGTCTCAGTAAGACGTTCTATATATTTTATATAATACTAACTCACTTCAAATCCCCGAATGATATCTTACAATATGAAAATGAACAGTAGAAAAGAACAAACTAAATGTTATACAAAGATTCCTGTCTATATCTTAACAATACAACCCTTATAATATAAGGATAAATAGCCTATTGCTCATACATATTTGTAGCATATGTATCCATACCATATACGTGCTGCACCCTTCTGGACAAACAGCTCAGTACTTACACTTCGCATATTTCAAAGATTTCAGTCACTTAACTTCCGCCTGCATAGCTCAAACTTACTAGATCCCCATCAATTGATTTGAAACTCTTACGAATGAAAAGGTCACCGTTTATGTATTTGTTCGGTATTCATTAAATTTTCAATCTAAGATATAAAAATAGATACCACGTAAAGTATGGTTAAGTCTCGTTAAATTTTCTGCCATCTGCATCGTTGTGGTTCTGCAAGCAAGATATTTTAAATTCTTCCGTATATATGCATGACAAAATAATCTAAAAATTAATTACCTTTTAAATAAAAACATTTTAAAAAAATTTCAAAAGTAATTAAATAAAAAAAATAATTTTTAAAAAAAATAAAAAAAAGGAAAATTTTTTTAAACCCCCGTGGGTTAAATTTTTTTTTCCAAAGGGTTTAATAAAAAAAATTTTTTTGGAAAAAAGAAAATGAATTTTTTTTAGAAAAAATTTTAATTTTAATAAAAAAAATTAATTATTAAAAATTTAAATTTGATTTTTCCATCTTTTAAATTTTCAAAAAAACCCAAAAGGCTTTTTTTGTTTTTTAAATAATTAAATGAGGGGGGGCCGGGGTTTAAAAAAAATTTTCCCAAAGCTAAATTTGGTTTCCCTTTTTTTTGGGTTTTTCAAAAACCTGTTTCCATTTTGAAACTTGCAAAATTTTTTTTGGGGCCTTAAAATTGCGTTTTGAAACCATTTTTAAAACCTGGTTTTTTTAAAAGGGAAAACAACATAATTTTTTAAAAAATTTTTTAAATTTATAAAGGGGTTTTTGGGGAAAACCAACATAATCCATTGCAAATTTTTAAACCATTTTATTTTTTAAAATTAAATTTTTTTTTAATTTTTTGCAATTTTTTAAAACCCCCCCCTACTAAAAAGGGTAATTTTTTCCCTTTGGGTTTAAAAACGGGGGGAAAAAATTGGGAAATTTTAAAATAAATTTTGGCAAGTATTTTTCACCCGTTTGTCCTTTTCCCAAAGGGTTGAAACCTTAAAAAATTTTTCCCTTTTTGGTTCAATTTTAATGTCAAAAATGGTGGCATTTGGGCCCCCTTACCAAAAAGATTTTTTAAATTAAAGAAAATTTTAAATAGAACCACTATTGGGTTTTTAAAAAAAAAAATTTTTTTAAAAATTTTATGGATTAAAAATTTTGTTTGACTTCTTAAAAAATTGTTTTTTTTAATTAATAAAAAAAATTATTTTTATAAATTTTTAAAATTTAAAATCTTTTTCTTTTTTTTTTAGGAAAAAATCTTTTTTTAATTGAATTTTTTTAAAAAATTTTTGGGTTTTTATTTTCCCTTGTCCCAAATGGTTTTTAAATTTTTCTATTTAATTTTGAAAAATTCTGCCCTTTTTATCCAAAACATTTTTTTTGGGCCCTAAAAACTTGAAAACCCTTTGGTACTAATTTTGGTTGAAAAGTAAAAAGGCGGGGCAGCTGGGGAAAATGGAAATTAAATTCCATTTTTTACGGGTTTTTTAATAGGGGAATTTTTTGTTTTGAAAATTTTTAAGGTTTTTTTTTAATAAAAAACCTAACATTAACCAAAATGTTTTTTTTTTAGAAAATTTAGGTAAACAAATTTTTTAATTTTTGTTTAAGGTTTTTTAAAAAAATTCTTTTTTAAATTTTTAATTTTTTATTTTTCCCTTCATAAAAGTATCGGTTTTTAATTTTTGCAATTTAAACCTTACTTAAAAAATTTTTTAATTTTTTTAATTTTTAAATTTTTAAATTTTTCCTTTTCTTGAATTTTCCATAAATTTTTTTTACCATCCCATTCCCATCCGGGAAAAATTTCCTTTAAAATTTTTTGGGGGGAAATTTTTTCCCCCCCTTTAAAATTTTAAAAATTTTCCAAGTTAAAAATAAAATTTTTTTTAAGGGAAAAATTTAATTAAATTTTTGGGGGGATTTTTTAAAAAAGGTTTTAAAAGGGTTTAAAAACTTTTAAAGTTTTCCCCCAAAAACTTGTAAAATTTTGTTTTAGATACGGGAATAAGGGTTAAATTTATTTCACAATATTTTTATTTAAATTAAATTTCTTTCTAAAAGGAAACCGGTTTTTCTTTTTTGTTTTTAAAAAATTTTAAATAAATTTTTCCCCAATTTGGGTTCTGGCCAAAATATTCTTTTAAAACAAGGGAAAAATTTTGGTTTTGGGATCCTAACCCGAAAAAAAATGGGTTCCCGGTTGGTGGTTTTTTTTCCAAAATTAATTTTGGCAAAAAAAATTAGAAAAAAAAAATTTAGTTAATCAGGAGAGGAAACAAAATTTCGACTTTTTTTCTTTTGGGCCCCCCAAACGGCGAAAATTTTGTTTAAAAATATAAATTTGGTTTCCTTTAAAAAAACGTTGGGTTGGGTGTATTTTAAAATTTGTTGAAATTTTGGTATAAAAATTTAATTTTGTTTAATTATTTCAAAATTTAATTTTCGAGATTAAAAATTTGGTTCCCTTTTTAAAATTTTGGAAAAAAATTTTTATTTTCCCTTTTATTTTTCCTGGAATTTTTCTTTTCTTTTTACCTCCGGGAAAAATTTTATTCCCCCTTTAAAACCCTCGTGGAATTCATATTACAAAAAACGAAAAAATTTTAAGAATTTTTTTTAAAAACCGGTTTAAACCCGGGATATTTTAAAATTACAATTAAAAACCCAAAATTTTAAAAATTCTTTAAATTTTTCCAAATAATTTGGGTTCTTTTTTAATTTTTCCATTTGTTTTGGGGAAAAAAAAACCCCTTTGGGGCCCAAATTAAAAACGAAAAAGGGGAGGGCGGATAGCGGGGTAAAATCCCAAAATTTTTTGAATTTGGTTTTGGGTTAAAGGAAAGGGTTTAATTTTTGGTAAAAACCCGGGAAAACTTTTTCCCGGAAAAAATTAAGGATCAAATTTGGAAGGTTGGTAAAAGGTTTAGGTTTGGGGAAGGGGGGAAATTGTGTTCCCGTTGTTTTATCTACGGGCCAAAAGAAATTCCCCAAGGAAAAAAAAGGGTTCGGGGAAAAAATTGGTCCCTTTAAAAGGAAACGGTTTTTTTTGTTTTTTATTTTGGGAATTAATCTCCCGGGTTGGGAAAAAGGTTTTTTGTTTAAAAATTTAAAATTAACGAAAGCCTATATTTTAAATTTTTTCCCTTTAATTCGGTTAATTGTTTTTTTTAAAAAGGGTTACCTAAAGGTTTTTTTGGTAAAGTGCCATTTATTTTAAAGGGAGGGTTTTTAAACCCATTCAAAGGAAATACAAAAGGGATTGGTTTAAATTTCCCAAATTTTTCGGTCTTTAAATGAACCCCAAAAAAACCCAAAAGTTTGGTTACAAAATGTTTTTTTACCCCAAATATTTTGTCCTTAAAAAACCCCAAAATTTTATTTAGTTGAAAAACCGGCTTGGAAAAAAAAACTTTTTTAAAAGGTTTTTTTAATTAATTGGGAAAAAGAAACCCCCAAACAGGAATTTAACTAAAAAACCCCCCGGGGGTGAAGAAGTTTTTTAAATCGGGGTTTGTAAAAAGCCTTTTCTTACAATTAACAATTAAAAAATTTTAAAAAGCGTGGTATCTAAATATAAATTTTATGTGAAAATTTTAATGTTTTTTTATTTTTAAAATTTAAATTTTATTTTAAAGTAAAAGAAAAGAAAGGGGTTTTCCCAAAAGGTTTTTTAAAATTCATTTAAAAAGAAAAAAAAAAAATTTTTGCTTTTAAAAAATTAAAACCTTCTTAAAAAAATATTTCCTTTAATATTTGGGCTTTTTTCCTTTTAAAAAAAAGGTTTTTTTAATAAGGTAAAAAGTAAAAATTTAAAAATTTTACAGAAACAAAATAAAAATTTTCTTCGGGGGGAAAAATTTTTTTAAAACTCACTGGGGGGTTTTTTCTTAAAATCCAAAAAATTTTTTTCCTAAAAAATTTTTTCTATTTTAAGGGCCTCCTTTTTAAATTTTTCGTACTGTTTTTTACCAAACTCAATATTTTAAAACAGTCACGGGGGATTTTTATCAAAAACAGTTATTAAATCAAAAGCGGGATTGTTTTAAAGGAAACTTAAATAATTTTAAAAGCCCAAACATTCTTTTTTTTTCCCCACGAGGTTGAAAGATTTTTTAAATTTATCAGCAGAGTTAACTGTGAGCAAGTGCATATAACTGGCCAGGGAGAAAAAAGCAGTCTTAAGTGGGATCAAAAGCGGCCTTTTTTTAAGGATTTCCCCGGGCGATTTTTTTTTTTTTTTATGGGCAAAGGGGGATTTTGACGGGGAAACGTAGTCTTTTGGGACTAAAAATGGTAATCCGAGGGAAATTTGGGGGGAATGCGGGGGAAAAAAACCCTTCCCCGGGCCCAAACACCCAGTGAATATTAGGGCTTTTTATGCCCGTGTCTCCCGAAAAAGGGCTTTAAATTTTTTGCCTAGTTCCTTTGCAAGCTTAGGGGGAAATTTGGTTTCCCAAAGCAAATTTTTTTGGGGCCCCCAAATTTTGGGGTTTAAAGATGATGTGGTGGAATGCCCTGGAGGATTAGCGTGTGCAAGAACTTTTCTGGGTGGTATCCCGATCTTTCTATTTTCCCCCCCCGGACCCCCGGAGGGGTTAAAGGACAATCTCAATGGCATTTTTTCCATTAATGGGGTTTTTAAAACTTTAACAGTGTCATTTTTAGGTGAAAGGATAGCTCTTTCTTTAAACCAAGACAAGTTTTTTTAATTTCAAAATTTTTTTTAAAATCTGCTTTAATTTTTTTTAAACCCAATATTTGAAAATAACATACTCCCTTCCACAAACCCTTTTGGAATTATTTACTTCCCCCAATTTTCTTCAGGAAAATTTTTCCTTTACCTATTTCAAAAGAAATTTAAAAAACTCGTTCCCCCTTTTTAAACCCCTTTTAAAAAGATAAACCCCTCATATTGATTTTCAAGGAAAAAAACTTGGACTTTGGGCCCAAAAAGGGAATGTTTCTCTTCAAAAAGGTTTTTATTTCATCAGCTCAAATTTCTTCTTGGTACAACGGAAAAAGCGGCCCAAGCTCCGCCAAAAAAGGCGTGATTTAAACCCAAAGTTTTTTGTTACTTTTTGATGTCCTGAAGAGTCCTATCTAAAGCTTCAATTGCTCATTGGGGAAATTTGCACTCGCCCCAAATAATCAGTTTACACATTTGAAAACCCTTTTCCGCTATGTCGCTTTTTTTAAATATTTTAAAAATATTGGGTTTCAGAGGGGGTTTAATTTAAAAAAGGGGGCGTTTGGGGGGCCCAGAGTGAGCCGTCTTCCCTCCTTCCAAAAACCCGGTCGAAAGCTAAAACCTGACAAAAGCGGGGAAATTGCGATTTTTTTTTTTCCAAAACCGGGGGCCAAAAATTAATTTTGATTAAAAATTTTTTTTTCCCGTAAAATGGTGCTTTAAGAAAGAACGTTTTCCCCAGTTTCCGTCTAAAACGCAAACCTTTTTTTCCCATATATACAGTTTTTGATCTTCGTAATTTTTTGGAATGTTTTTCGGATACAAACCAGATAAATGCACACTGTTGTAATCGTTCTTTTAAGTGCTCGGGGGTTTTAAAAGGGTAGAACTGTCGGAAAGGGGACTTGGAAAAAGGAAGAAAAATGTAAAGTGTTTTTTGAAAAAATTGAGGTAAACCCAAGTGTTCTAGTGAGAGTTTGGTTAAAATAAGTTGTCTGATTTAAGTTGTAAAATGTCGTTCCCCCGTTCTAATCGTCTTTTGGAAACCCCTCTGACATACTGTTTTTGTGTTTCTCCCAGAGCACCAAGGGGTTCGTTATTGGAAAAACCCACCAAATTACTGCAAAATTTTCCCCTTATTTTTTTAGGTGACTCTGACACACCCAAGTTCTTTCCAAAGGGGAGGGTCCCAATGATAGTCACCAAGTAAACCAAACGCTCTGCACGCAAAATTGTAAGTAGAATAAAACAATGCCAGTTACCCTCTTAAGAACATCGAAGCTCGTAGGCCTTTAAAATTTTTGAAAAAAGAACGCAAAGGGTTTAGTGGCTTTTTACATTGGTTAGTGTGTACGGGGAAAACCCCAAACCCCAAGGGGGACATGATTTTTTTTCCCACCCCGGGTTTCCCGGAACGGCTTTATTTAAACTTGTTATTTTTCAGGGGGTTGGAAAAGAGATAATTCTTTTTGGGGTTAAGGTTCTGGCAAAATTTTCGGATTTTTTCAAATTTGGAAAGGAGGGGTTTTTTGGTTTGGATTTTGTATTTTTTTTTAGCGTTTTGGGATTAAAATAAATTCTCAAAACCATTTTAAGGGTTTGTACGCAAAAAGGGCCATTAGGGGGATATCGCTCATGGATTTGAAGCAAAAATATGCCATGCCGTTCCAAAAATTACTGATTTTCCCGGCCCTTTTGCTTCAAAATTGGCCACTTCATCTCTTCTTTTTCCCAAAAAAAACGGCTTGATCATCCCCCTTGTTTACATTTTTGCAAATGACTTTATAGGACTTACAAATTACACAGTTCCACGTTAATATGTGCTAAAAGGAAAGTGTAAAGCAAAACGGGGTTTAAGGGACAACCCACCGACTGTCTGGGTTAAACCCCGTTTATGTTGACGAAAAACCCCCACCACGGGGAGGGTTGGGGGGTTTCCCCTTTTTCTTTGCAAAAGGGGGGAACGCGGGTCCCTTTTGGAGCATGTGCCTTTAAAACCTTGCGGGGGATTTAAAAAATTTAAAATGGTCAGGTTTTCCAAAAAAGTTTTTAAAGGATCGGGAACCTCAGCACTAATGAAAATGTCATTTTTGGTCGGCCATGCCCTATTTTGCAGCCACAAAAAAAATGTGCACATGCGGAAAAACCACCCTTTCCTTTTAAAAGGGTTTCCTGTAACCCCTATTTGGGCCCAAAAAAAGGGAAAACCTTTGGGTTAAAAATTAATAAGTTTTTTTTAATTTTAAATTGAACACTCGGGTTTATGATGTCATCCCCAATCTTGGGGGTTTTTGACAGCCCTTTCAATGCAGCTCAATCCCCAGTCCATTTCGGGTTACACGAAAAAATAAAAACAAATCAGGAACCGTAGTGACGAAACTTTATGTCAGGCGCCCTTTGCTTTTTCTCTCTTTGCTTTATACCCGGGGTTAACCAGAAAAATTTGGGTTTTCAAACAGGGACCCCTCGGGAACCTAAAATTTGATGCGTTACCATCCCCCTTACACAGGGGTTTTTAAAAGTTTGGACTTTATTTTTTGGCTCTAAAGGTTCCCCTTTTAGTTTTAAAATCACCCTTTCCGTTTTTTATTTTTGCGTACATATCTACAAAAAAACGGGTTAAAAAGGCAAAGGCCCCCAGCAATAAGAAAATTTTTCTTTAACCTTTTTTTTCCCTTTTTTTGGTAAGCTTTAAAAATTTTGAAGCTGTTTATATTTTTCTTGGAGGTCCTTTAGATGTCGGATCACGTTGTGGAATTTTGATGAGAAACCCGGTTTTCTCCAGACAAAAACAAAAGGGAGGGTTTGGAAAAGGTCGTAAGATCAAAAGCGTTTCGCTTACCGCACCAATTGTGTGTTTCTGTGTAAAAGGAATTTATGCCTCTTACCCCAAAACTTGGAAAACAAAAACCCCAAAGCTACCCAGTTGTTGCTGGCGTGTTGAAGCGACTTTATGTTCCCTGAATTTTTCCTATCTGCACGAAAAACCCAATTTTGGGATTTTGACTCTCCGGCCCCATTTTCTTTGTTTTTTTAAAATCGTTAGGGAGGTTTTGTTATAAGCAAAAATTTTTTGAAGTTCCAAACCCAAACGGGGTTTAAATTTACATTAAAGGGGGTTGGACCAAATTTTTCTGTTTCTTTCTTTTCGTTCCCAACAAAGTAAATTTTTTAAAAATGAGGGGTTTTTTGAGGGGAAATTTTGCAGATTTTCCTTTTCTATGGAAAAAATTGCCCTTGAAATTTAAAAAGTTGGCAAAATTTTTCCTTCGGGGCACCTCTTTTTTTTCCAAATGACGTCTTTTTGGAAACGTTGTTATACTTTCGTTATTTGAAAAAAAATTTTTTGGATGAGGATGGTTGTTGGAAAGAAACTATAGAGAGGTTCGGGAGGCTGTTGAATAACAAAATTTTTAAACTTTGTTATTCCCTACACAAAAAGCCAGGGTCTCATCTTTCCACTTTTTGGTGGCCCACTTCTTTAATTTAGGGGACAAGGGGAAAAAACCCTTTGCATAACATAGTCAACACATGGGTAATATTTAACCCAAAATAAAGATTTTGATTTCCAGGGTTTATCAACTGCCTCTTTGATTATACCTTGAACAGTTTTCCCGGGTTTAAATTCAGGGGTGTTTGTTTGCATATTTTTGCTACCCGAACCTCTAGGGAACATGGGGTTGTTTTTAGTATAGGTTTTTAAAGCCTCCCTTTTGGTTTCCCGGTTTTTTTTTATTGTATTTTTTCTTACCCTTCTTTTAAATTTTAAGGTTTAATTTTTATTATTTTTTTTTAAAAGGGTTCTCTTTTAATTTTTGGAAATTTTTGTTTAGTGTTTTTTTTGGGACACCCTCTCTGTTAATTTCAGGATTTTTTTGTGAATTTTTGACGCCTTTCTGTTAATCTAGGATTATTTTTATTATTTTTTTTTACCTTTTTGTTTTTTTCAGGATTTTTTGTGTTATATTTTTTCAACCCCTTTCTTTTTAATATCAGGATTTTTTTTTTACTTTTCAAACAGCCCTCTTTTATTTCAGGAATCTTTTTTTGGGACAACCCTTACAAACTCCCTATTTTTTTGCCTTTTTTTTTATTTTTAAACTCTAGAACCCCGATTTTTCCCCTTTTTTTCTAGTCCCTTAATAACAGCTTTTTCATCTCAGAAGTTAAAGAAAAAATTTGATCAGTGGACGTCCAAATCAAATCGCTTTTTAGAAGGATTGTAAAAAATTACATCAGTGGAATATCGGCGTCAGTTTGGGTTTCCTGAGCGGTTTTTCAATAATTTTTTGGGGTTTTTCAGAAAAACCAAAAGGGCGGAAAAAAAAGGGCGTGGTTGGCCTGGGTTTTTAAAGGCAAAAAAGCCTTTTGGGGGAAGGGGAAGCAGGGAGTATGTCGGGGGAAAAAGAGGTTTAAAAGTGGGCACTCATCAGGGGGTTCCCAAAACATTTTAAATCGAAGTATGGGTTTTCCCCTGCTCATATTTATCGGGGTTGAATAAAATATTTTCCGAAAATTATAATATACGCCCAGATGGTACGGGAAATATTTCGGCAGGGGGTTTGGGGCCCTCACAAGGTGGCAAATTTGTGATGGAGACATGTCAGCTGGGTATTCAGCAACATTTTCTAAAAATGTTGCCACACCGCTTCAATGTGGGATTTTAAAAACCTTTGACAGTTGTTACAAAGGTTTTAAAACGCTTGCTCGTTTTTTTGAGGCGCATGGGGGGGGGGCGTTCCCCTATATGGGGTTGCAGGGAAAAAAAGAAGAAAAGCCCCATCAGTACCCTAAAGGCCCCAATCCAAATGAGGTACCTTTCACCCCTTTCTATTTTAATGTGTTCCAACATAAAAGTCCGATTGGGGACAGTTCAAAAAAAAAAAAAGGGGGGGAAAATAGTTTAAAAATCCCGGAAATGAGAAAAAAAAAGTATTTTCTTTTTGGGAAAAAAAATAAAAAAATTTTTACGAAAAAGGGGAAACTTAAAGGAAGGAAAAACCTGAAGTAAAAAAATAAAAAAAGGGCCTAACAAAAAAATGGGAAAGAAACCAAAAGTAGGGTTAGAATGGGAAATAGGTGGGAAAGAAAAAAAAACTAAATTACCCTTTTAAGAAACCAAATGATATTTTTTTAAAAAAAATTTAAAAACACGACTGTGTTGGGAAAAAACTCTAATGGGACGGGGGAATAAATAAAAAAAAACCCAAAATAAGTTTAACCCAAAAAAAATATTTTTTTCCAAATTGAACCAAGGAAAAAAATAGTCAACAAAAGGAGTTTTGAAGGGAAGAGCAGCGACAGGCCCTGAAACCACGAGACTGGATCGACTGACCAGGGGGACCCAGGACGGCAGCACATGTCGAGCTGTTATCAGTAGTTACTGAAAGTAGACTGCCGGTGGGGCCGGGGCCGGGCCGCGGGGGGGTGGGCGGGGGACAGTACCGACGTTTATCGCTAGATAACCATGGGCAAACCCAGCCCCGGAGACACAGAGAAATAAGGTTATTTTTTTACTCTGGGGGGTTTCCTTTTTCCACCCACCCCCCCCCCCCCTTTCGGGACCATGGTTGTGTTCAAATTTCCCCCCTTTTATTTGGTCCGCTCTTTTTAAAATGAGACTTCCTTGCCTTTTAAATTTGGGTTTTCCCTTTATAAAAAACCAGGTTTAAAAAAAGCATTTATTTTTTTATAGTTATAAAAATTAAATTTTAAAATGGGGTAAGGTCGTGAATGGGGAGCATTGTTATTGGGGGGTTTTTTTAGAAAATGGTCTTAATTAGACTTATTTTTTAGTATTTTTAAATTTTTACGAAGAATCTAATTTATTCCAATAGAGAGGGTCAAATTTCATAATGAAAAGAGCCCAGAAAAAAATTTTTTTTTCCAGAGGGTATAAATTAGCTTTTTTTTAAACAGACCCGAAACGGGCGAATGTTTATTTTGCCAAAACTTATTTGATATTTTTAAACAAAATTTGGAAATCCGGGAACCCCTTGATGGCTTACTTTAAAAGGGGGCCAAAAAAAAACATTAAAATAGAGCGTTTTTAAACAAACGTTTTTTTTTGGCAGCTTTTCCGTAATTTTCCCGTAACATAAATAGCATTTTTTTTTAACATGTTTTCAAAAAATTTCCCAGGGAAATTCCTTTTTTTTAGTAGTTTTTTAAAAAAATATTCCAGGGAAAAAAAAATTGGCCACCCCCAATATTTTTAATAACGTTTATTTGGCTTTTTTTTACCAAATGTTTTCCCCCCCACTAATATTGCCTTTTTAAGTTTTTCTTTATCTTTTACTGTATATACTGTTTTTTTAGTAGGTTTTACATTTCCCAAAATGGAGAAATAAACTATAAAAGTATTTGGGGAGGCTCAAAGTGGCTTAATTGAGTCCAAAAATTCGTTTTAAAAATTATCCCTTTTAAAAAACCCCCTTTAAAAGATGAATTTAAAAACCCAAAACCCCTTTATTGCACATTAAAAACTTTAAGTAGGGACACCACCCAAAATTTTCCAGGTTTTGGGCGGTCTTGTGAGTGGGGATGGGGAGGATGGAGTGAGTGAGTGAGTGGATCAGTCAGTGTTATTTGGATTTTATAGGTATTATGTTTTATGAATAATTTTAATAAATGGAAAATATTTTTAAAAATAAAAAAAATTTATTTGAAAGGGTTTTAATGAGGGATTTTTTATTTATTCATTTTTAAATTATTATTTTTAGCCCCGTGTTATAGTTTTGAATTTTAAAAATTTAATATAAAAATTAAAAAATTGTAACTTTTTAAAAAGGGGTTTTTAAAATAAATTTTTAAATTTTTGGGCCCGCTTTTTTTTTTATAGCGGTTTTTTTATGTGAAAATTTTAATTTTTTATCTATATCAAATAATTTTGTCTTTGAAAAGTTACCCTAATAAACAATTTTAACCCAAACTACACAATAAAATCATTTTTTGGAACTACAATATGTCAAATATAGAAAAAAAAATTTTTAAATTTTTAAGTAAAGGAAATTTATTTCCTAATTCATCCTGTTGTTTAACAAAAAAAAAAAACCCCATGTAATTTTTTTTCTATTTTTTTTTCCCTTAAAAACCCTTTCTTTTAAATATTATGAACTTTAAAAAAAAAATATAGGTTTTCTCTAATATTGCACAAATACGACAAAGACTTTCACCCCAATTTTTTATTTTTAGATACTTTAATAAAATATTAATGCGTTAAAATTCAATTTAATTTTATGTAATAATTAAAAGTACCCCCTTTTACACAAAAAATGACTTTACATTAAACTGCACCTATCAGAAAGGTAAAAAAAGAAAATTCAGGCTTTAAAAAAAAAGTTCAGGAAGTCATGCCCCGCCCATCTATTTTTTCGTCAGAAATTTTACCAATGAACAATCTTCAGCAAAAAAATTTACATTTTTGAAAGTTTACTTTTTATAAATAAAAATTTAGGCAAATTTTAAAAAATTTTTCCTTATTTTTTATAAAACCCAAAACTAATAAACCAGTTTTTTTTATAATATCGCTAAAATTACTCAATCACGGGTCAAACGGTTTTGTTTATAAAAAATATCGTGTTTTTATTCAGTAAAAAATTTTACACATATTTAATTTTTTAATATTAATATTGGGTCTTCCCTTTTTGAGATATGTTAAAAATTTAAAAGTCTAATTTTTGTCGTTTTTGGGTAAAACCCGATTAAAAAATAAGTTATTTAAAATATTTTCCCCTTTTTCACTGTTTTTGAAATAATTTCTTACTTCTCTTTGGAACGGGGGAAATTTCCCAAATTAACTTCTGAGGGGTTGTGTTCTGCTGCAAAATTAAAAATTTTTTTTTTTTTAAATTTAAAAAAATTTTTTTTTTTTAAAAAAAAAAAAAAAAATTTGGGGAAAAAAATGAATAAGGGTTAAATTTTTTTTTTTTCAAAAAAAAAAGGGGGAAAAAAAAAAGGGGGAAAAAATTTTTTTAAAAAAAAATTTTTTTTAAAAAACCCCTGGCCTTAAAGAATTGCCATCAATAAAAAAATTTCCCCCCCCTTTTTTTTTTTTTTTTTTCCTTCCCTTTTTTCAAATTTCGTGAAGTCCAATTTTAAATTTTTTTGGGGTTTTTTTTTTTTTTTATTGGGTTTAAAAAAAAAGGGGGGGAATTTCCTTTTTTTAAAAAAAATTTTTTTTGTTTTTAAACTTTTTTTTTAAAAATAAAAAGGGCAAAAATTTTTTTTTTTAAAAAAGTGTCCAAATTTAAAAAAAAACCCCCCCCTTTTGGGGGCTTTTTTTTGGAAAAAAAAACGACACAATCCGGTTACTGTGTTTAAAGGGGGGAAAAAATTTTTTTAACCAACCCTTTAAAAAGGGTTTCCCCTTTTTAAGGGGGGGGCCCCCCCTTTTTTTTTTTTTTTTTCCCCCCAAAAGGGGGGTTGGGGGTTTAAAGGGAAAACCCCTTTTTTTTTTTTTTTTTAAAAATTTTTGGCCCCCAAAACATTTAATTTTTTCCCCCCTTTTCCCCCTTCCCAAGGGAAACCCTTTTTCCCAATTTTTCCCCAAAAATTTAACCTTTTTTTTTTTTAATTAAATTTTTTTTCCTTAAATTTTAAAAATTTTTGGGGGCCCCCTTTTTTTTCCCCCCAAAAAACCCCAAAAACCTTCCCAAAAAAAAACCCTTTTTTAAAAAATTTTTTCCCCCCCCCTTTTAAAAAAAAAAAAATTTTTTTTTAAAAATTTTAAAAATTTTTTAAAAAAAAAACAAATTTTTTAAAAAAAACCCCCTTTAAAAAAAAAAAAACCCCCCCCCCCCTTTTTTTTCCAAAAAAAAAAAACCCCTTTAAAAAAACCCTTTTCCCCCCCCCCCCCAAAAAAAAAACCCCAAAAAAAAAACCCCCCCAAAAAAATTTTTTCCCCCCCCCTTAAAATTTCCCCCCAAACCCCCCCCAAACCCCAAAAAATCCTTTTTAAAAAAAAAAAAAAAAAAAAAATTTTAAAAAACAAAAAAAAATTTTTTAAAAATTTTTTTTTTAAATTCCCAAAAAAACCCCCAAAAAATTTTTAAAAAAAAAATTTAAAACCCCCCCCAAAAAAAAAAAAAACCCCCCCCCCCCCCCAAAAAAAAACACCCCAAAATTTTTTTTTAAAAAAAAAAAATTAAAAAAAAAACCCCCTTTTCCCCAAAAAAAAACCCCCCCCAAAACCCCAAACCCCCCAAACCCCCCCCAAAAAAAAAAAAACCCCCCCAAAAAACCCCCCCCCCAAAAAAAACCCCCCCCCAAAAAAAATTTTTTTCCCCCCCCCCCCCCCCCCCCCAAAAAATTTTTTTAAAAAAAACCCCCCCCCCAAAAAAAAAAAACCTTTAAAAAAATTTTTTTTAAAAAAAAAAAAAAAAAAAACCCCCTTTTTTTTTTTTTTTTCCCCCCCCAAAAAAAAAACAAATTTTTTAAAATTTTTTAAAAACCCCCCCAAAAATTTTTTCCCCCATTTCCCTTTTTAAAAAAAGGGGGGGGAAAAAAAAATAAAAAAATTTTTTTCCCCTTTTTTTTTAAAAAAAAAATTTTTTTTAAAAAAAAAATTTTTCCCCCCCCCCTTTAAATTTTTTTAAAAAAAAATTTTTTTTAAAAAAACAAATTTTTTCAAAAAAAAAAACCCCTTTTTCTAAAAGAACCCCCAAAAAGGGTTTTTTTAAAAAAAAATTTTTTTTTTTTTTTATTTTTCTTTAAAATTTTTGGAAAGCCAAAAATTTTTTTTTTTTTTTTAAAAAAAAATTCCCCCCCCCCTTTTTTCCCCCCAAATTAAAACCAATTTTTAAGGCCCCAAAACCCCAAATAAAATTTTTTTTTAAAAAAAAACCCCCCCCCAAAATTTTTAAAAACCCCCCTTTTTTGGGGGGGAAAAATTTTCCCCCCAAGGGGTTTTTGGGAAATTTTTCCCCTTTAAAAATCCCTTTTTAAAAAAAAAAATTAAATTTTTTTTTTTTGGGATTTTTTAAAAAAAAAGGAAAAAAAAAATTTTTTTGTCCCTTTTTTTTCCTTAAAAATTTTTAAAAAAATTTTTTTTGGGAAAAAAACCCCCCCCCCAAAAAAATTTAAAAAAAATTTTAAAAAAAACCAACCCCCCCTTTTTTTTTTTTTTTTTTTTTTTGGTTTTTTTTTTTTTAAGGTTTCCTTAAAAATTTTTTGTTTTAAAAAAAAATTTTTTTTTGGGTTTTTTTAAAGTAATTTTTTTTAAATTAAAAAAGGGGGAAAAAAAAGTTGTTTAAAAAAAAAAATTTTTTTTTTTTCCGGAAAAAAAAACCCCCCGGGCCCGGGTTTTTTTTTTTTTTTTTTAAAAAAAAAGGTTTTCCCCCCTTTTTAAACCCAAAAAAAACCTTTTTTTTTTTTTTTTTTTGGGGGTTTTTTTTTTCCCCTTTTTTGGGGGTTTTTTTAAAAAAAAAAACTTTAAAAGGGGGGTTTTTTTCCCCCCCAAAAACCCCCCAAAAATAATTTTAAAAAAAAATTTTTCCCCCTTTTTTTTTTTTTTAAAATTTTTTTTAAAAAAAAAATTTTAAAAAAACCCTTTTTTTTTAAAAAAAATTTTTTTTATTTCCCTTTTGGGAACCCAAAAAACCCCCCCAAAAAAAGTAAAAACTCTTTCCACCCCCTTTTAAAAACGGGGCCCCCAAAATTTTTTTTGGTTTTTAAAAAAATTTTTTTTTGGGTTTTAAAAAAAATTTTTTTTTTTTGTTTTTCCCCCCTTTTTGGGAAAAAAAATTTTTATTTTTTTAAAAAAAATTTTTTTTTGGGTTTTGGTTTTTTTTTTTAAAAAAAAAAAAACGGTTTTTTTAAAGGGTTTTTTAAAAAACCCCCCCCCCCAAAAAACCCCAAAAAAAAAAAAAAACCCCCCCCCAAAAAAAACCTTTTTCCCCCCCTTTTTTTTTTTTTTTTCCCCCCCTATTTTTTCCTTTAAAAATTTAAAGGGAAAAAAATTTTAAAAAATTTTTAAATTTTCCCCCCCTTTTTTTTAAAAAAGGGAATTTTAAATTTTTAAATTTAAAAAATTTTTTTTCCCCCCCTTTTTTGGGGGGGGGTTTTTTTTTTTTTTTTTTGGGGTTTTTTTTGTGTGAAATTTTTTTTTTTTTTTTAAAAAAAAGAATTTTTTGGGGGGGTTTTTTTTTTTTCTTTTTTTTTAAAAAAAAAAACCAAAAATTTTCCCAAAAAACCCCCTTTTTAAAGGGAACCAAAAAGGGTTTTTAAAAACCCCCCCCAAAACCCAAAAACCTTTTTTTTTAAAAATTTCCCTTTTTTTAAAAAAATTAAAAAATTTTAATATTTGGGTTTTTTAAAAACCCTTTTTTAAAAATTTTTTCCCCCCCAAAAAAATTTCCCAAAAAAACCCCCCTTTTTTTTAAAATTTTGGGGGGTTTTTGGGGGAAAAAAGGGGCCCAAAAATTTTTAAAAAAATTTTTAAAAAAAAAAAACCAAAATTTTTTTTGGGAAATTTTTTTTAAAATTTTGGGTTTTTTCCCGGGGGGGAAAAAAAAAGGGTTTTAAAAAAAGGGGGGAAATTTTTTTCCCTTTTTTTTTTAAAAATTTTTAAAAAATTTTTTAATTTTTTTTTGGCCCGTTTCCCCTTTCCCCCCCTTTTTTGGGGGGTTTTTTTTTTCCGGGGGTTTTTCCCCCCCAAAAATTTTTTAAAACCCCCTTTTTTTTTTAAAAAAAAATTTTTTTTTTAAACCCCAAAAAAAAAAAAGGGGTTTTTGGGTTTTAAAATTTTTTAAAAAAAAAGGGGTTTTTTTTAAAAAATTTTTCTAAAAAAAAAAAAATTTTTTTTAAAAAAATTGGAAAATTTCCCCCCCTTTTGGGTTTTTTTAAAAAATTAAAAAAAACCCCCTTTTTAAAAAGGGCAAAAACCCGGAAAAAAAATTTTTTTTAAAAAAATTTTGGGGGGGGGGGGCCCCCCCTTCCCCCAAAACATCAAAAAAAGAAAAGGGGGGGAAAAACTTTGGGGGGGGAAAAAAAAATTTTGGGGGGGGGGGGGGAAAAAAAAAAATTTTTTAAAAAAAATTTTAAAAAAAAAATTTTTAAAAAAAAAAATTTTTTAAAATTTTTTTAAAAAATTTTTTTTTAAAAAAAAAAAATTTTTTTTAAAATTTTTTTTTTCCCAAAAAAAAAAAAAAAAAAAAAACCCCCCCCTTTTTTTATTTTAAAAAAAAAACTTAAAAAATTTTAAAAATTAAATTTTTTGTTTTTTTTTCAAAATTTTTAAAATTTTTAAAAAATTTTTTTAAATTTTGGGGTTTTTTAAAAAATTTTTTAAAATTTTTTTTTTTTAAAATTTTTTTTTTAAAAAAAAAAACCTTTTTTTCCCCCCCCCCTTTAAATTTGTTCCCAAAAACCCCAAAAACCAAAAAAAATTTCCGGGGGCCCCCCCCCTTTTTTTTTTTTTTAATTGGGGGGCCCCAAAACCCGGTTTTTTTTTAAAAAAAAATTTTTTTTTAAAAAAAATTTTTAAAAACCCCCCCTTTTAAAAATTTTTCCAAAAAAAATTTCCCCCCCCTTTTTTTTTTTCCCAAAAAAAGGGGGGTTAAAAACCGGGGAAAACCCCCCAAAAAAAAAAAAAAAAAAAATTTTTTTAAAGGAAAACCCCAAAAAAAGTTTAAAAATAAAAAAAAAAAAAAACCCCCCCCCCAAAAAGGGGGGCCCCCTAAAAAATTTAAATTTTTTAAAAAAATTTTAAAAAACCCCTTTTTTTTTAAAAAAAAAACCCCTTTGGGGAAAAAAAGGGAAAAAAAAGGGGGGGGGGAAAAAAGGGTTTTTTTTTAAAAAAATTTTTTTTAAAACCCCCAAAAAAAAAAAAAAAAAAAATTGGGGGAAAAAAAGGGGCCCCCGGCCCGGGGAAACCCAAACCCCCCTTTTTTGGGGGGAAAATTTTAAAAAAAAAAATTTTTTTTTTTAAATTTTTTAAAAAACCCGGGGGTTTTTAAAAAAAATTTTAAATTAAAAATTTTAAAAAAAAGGGGAAAATTTTTTTAAAAAAAAGGGGGAAAAGGGAAAAAAAATTTTTTTTTTTTTCCCCCAAAAATAAAAATTTTTTTTAAACCAAAAAACGGGGGAAAAAAAAAAAATTTTTTAAAAATTTTTCCCCCAAAAAAAAAAGGGGGGAAAAAAAATTTTTTTTTTTAAAAAAAAAAAAATTTTAAAAAGGGTTTTCCGAAAACCCCTTTTTAAGGGGGGGGGGGGTTTTTTTTTAAAAAAATTTTTTAAAAAAAAAAAAAAAAAAAGGGGGGGGAAAATTTTTTAAAATTTAAAAAATTTTTTCCCCCAAAAAAAAAATTTCCCCCCCAAAATTTAAAATTCCCAAAAAAAAATTTTTTAAAAAAAGGGGTTTTTTTTTCTTTAAAAAAAAAAAAAAATTTTTTTTTTTAAATTTTTTAAAGGAAAAAAAAAAAAAAAATTTTTTTTTAAAAAACCAAAAATTTTTTTAAAAAAAAAAACCCCCCAAAAAATTTTTTAAAAAAAATTTTTTTTTTTTTTTAAAAAATAAAGGTTTTTAAAAAAAAAGAAAAATTTTTTCCCCCCAAAAAAAATTTTCCCCCCAAAAAAAAGGTTTTTTTTATTTAAAAAAAACCCAAAAATTTTTTTAATTTTTAAAAAAAAAAAAAAAAAAAAAATTAAAAACCCTTTAAAATTTTTTTAAAAAAA